>NW_027097820.1:0-40000 GCF_019320115.1 Miscanthus floridulus | reverse complement strand
AAACGGACCGAAACGAGACTCCACATGACCCACGTCACCTAGGAGTACCATCGGGTGCGTCCAAAATGATTTCTGAGCCTATGGTATGTTCGGCGCAAACCATGCACCTATCTTGCACCGACACTAACACTGTCTCCAAATGGACCGAAACGAGATTCCACATGACCCATGTCACCTAGGAGTTCCATCGTGTGCATCCAAAAGGATTTTTGAGCCTACGGTACATTCAGCACAAACCGTGCACCTATCTTGCACCAACACTGGCTCCCAACGGACCGAAACGTGATTCCACATGACCCACGTCACCTAGGAGTATCATCGGGTGCATCCAAAATGATTTCTGAGCCCATGGTATGTTTGGCGCAAACCGTGCACCTATCTTGCACCGACAGTAGCTCCCAACAGACCAAAACGAGATTCCACATGACCCACGTCACCTAGGAGTACCATCGGGTGCGTCCAAAATGATTTCCGAGCCTATGGTATGTTCGGCGCAAACCGTGCACCTATCTTGCACCGACACAGGCTCCCAACGGACCGAAACAAGACTCCACATGACCCACGTCACCTAGGAGTACCATCGGGGCGTCCAAAAGGATTTTCGAGCCTACGGTATGTTCGGCACAAACCGTGCACCTATCTTGCACCAACACTGGATCCCAACGGACCGAAACGATATTCCACTTGACCAGCGTCACCTAGGAGTACCATCGGGTGTGTCCAAAACGATTTTCGAGCCTATGGTATGTTCGGCACCAACCATGCACCTATCTTGCACCGACACTGGCTCCCAACAGACCGAAACAAGATTCCACTTGACCCACGTCACCTAGGAGTACCATCGGGTGCGTCCAAAACGATTTCTGATCCTACGGTACGTTTGGCGCAAACCATGCACCTATCTTGCTTCAACATTAGCACCACCTCCAAACAAACCGAAACGAGCTTCCGCTTGAGCCTCATCACCTACGAGTACCATTGGGTGCGTCCAAAATGATTTTTGAGCCTATGGTACACTCGGCGTAAACCATGCACCTATCTTGCACCGACACCAACACTGTCTCCAAATGAACCGAAAAGAGATTCCACATTACCCACATCACCTTGGAGTTCCATCGCACCTATCTTGCACCGACATTGGCTCCAAACGGACCGAAACGAGACTCCACATGACCCCGTCACCTAGGAGTACCATCGGGTGCGTCCAAAATGATTTCCGAGCCTATGGTATGTTCGGCGCAAACCGTGCACCTATCTTGCACCGACACTGGCTCCCAACGGACCGAAACTAGACTCCACATGACCCACGTCACCTAGGAGTACCATCGGGTGCGTCCAAAATGATTTCGAGCCAATGGTATGTTCGGCGCAAACCGTGCACCTATCTTGCACCGACACTAACACTGTCTCCAAATGGATCGAAACGAGATTCCACATGACCCATGTCACCTAGGAGTTCCATCGGGTGCGTCCAAAAGGATTTTCGAGCCTACGGTATCTTCGACGCAAACCGTGCACCTATCTTGCACCGACACTGGCTCCCAACGGACCGAAACGAGATTCCACATGACCCACATCACCTAGGAGTACCATCGGGTGTGTCCAAAATGATTTCTGTACACTCGGCGCAAACCGTGCGCCTATCTTGCACCGACACTGGCTCCCAACGGACCGAAACGAGATTCAACATGACCCCCATCACCTAGGAGTACCATCGGGTTCGTCCAAAACAACTTTTGAGCCGATGGTATGTTCGTCACAAACCGTGCACCTTTCTTGCACCGACACTGGCTCCCAACGGACCGAAACGAGATTCCACATGACCCACTTCACCTAGGAGTAAAATTGGGTGTGTCCAAAATGATTTCTGAGCCTATGGTATGTTCGTCGCAAATCGTGCACCTATCTTGCACCGACACTAACACTGTCTCCAAATGGACCGAAACGAGATTCCACATGACCCATGTCACCTAGGAGTTACATCGGGTGCGTCCAAAATGATGTTCGAGCCATCGGTACGTTCGGCGCAAATCATGCACCTATCTTGCACCGACACTGGCTCCCAATGGACTGAAACATGATTCCACATGACCCACATCACCTAGGAGTATCATCGGGTGCGTCCAAAACAATTTCCAAGCCTATGGTATGTTCGGCGCAAATCGTGCACCTATCTTGCACCGACACTAGCTCCCAACAAACCGAAACGAGTTTCCACATGACCCACGTCACCTAGGAGTACCATCGGGGGCATCCAAAACAATTTCCGAGCCTATGGTATGTTCGGCGTAAACCGTGCACCTATTTTGCACCGACACTGGCTCCCAATGGACCGAAACAAGACTCCACATGACCCACGTCACCTAGGAGTTCCATCGGTTGTGTCCAAAACGATTTCCGAGCCTATGGTATGTTCGGCGCAAACCGTGCACCTATCTTGCACCGACACTGGCTCCCTACAGATCGAAACGAGATTCCACATGACCCACGTCACCTAGGAGTACCATCGGGTGCGTCCAAAACGATTTCTGATCCTACGGTACGTTTGGCGCAAACCATGCACCTATCTTGCGTCAAGATTAGCACCACCTCCAAACGGACCGAAACGAGCTTTCTCTTGAGCCTCATCACCTACGAGTACCATTGGGTGTGTCCAAAATGATTTCTGAGCCTATGGTACACTCGGCGCAAACCGTGCACCTATCTTGCACTGACACCAACACTGCTCCAAATGAACCGAAAAGAGATTCCACATTACCCACGTCACCTTGGAGTTCCATCGCACCTGTCTTGCACTGACACTGGCTCCAAACGGACCAAAACAAGGCTCCACATGACCCACGTCACCTAGGAGTACCATCGGGTGCGTCCAAAATAATTTCTGAGCCTATGGTATGTTCGGCGCAAACCATGCACCTATTTTGCACCGACACTAGCTCCCAACAGACCGAAACGAGATTCCACTTGACCCACGTCACCTAGGAGTACCATCGGGGCGTCCAAAAGGATTTTCGAGCCTACGGTATGTTCGGCGCAAACCGTGCACCTATCTTGCACCGACACTGGATCCCAATGGACCGAAACGATATTCCACATGACCCACATCACCTAGGAGTACCATCGGGTGTGTCCAAAATGATTTCTGAGCCTATGGTACACTCAGCGCAAACCGTGCGCCTATCTTGCACCGACACTGGCTCCCAACGGACCGAAACGAGATTCAACATGACCCATGTCACCTAGGAGTACCATCGGGTTCATCCAAAACAACTTCCGAGCCGATGGTATGTTCGTCACAAACCGTGCACCTTTCTTGCACCGACACTGGCTGCCAACGGACCAAAACGAGATTCCACATGACCCACTTCACCTAGGAGTAAAATTGGGTGTGTCCAAAATGATTTATGAGCCTATGGTATGTTCGTCGCAAATCGTGCACCTATCTTGCACTAATACTAACACTGTCTCCAAATGGACCGAAACGAGATTCCACATGACCCATGTCACCTAGGAGTTACATCGGGTGCGTCCAAAATGATGTTCGAGCCCACGGTACGCTCGGCGCAAATCGTGCACCTATCTTGCACCGACACTGGCTCCCAACGGACCGAAACATGATTCCACATGACCCACGTCACCTAGGAGTATCATCGGGTGCGTCCAAAATGATTTCTGAGCCTATGGTATGTTCGGCGCAAACCGTGCACCTATCTTGCACCGACACTGGCTCCCAACAGACCAAAACGAGATTCCACATGACCCACGTCACCTAGGAGTACCATCGAGGGCATCCAAAATGAATTCTGAGCCTATGGTATGTTCGGCGCAAACCGTGCACCTATTTTGCACCGACACTGGCTCCCAATGGACCAAAACAAGACTCCACATGACCCACGTCACCTAGGAGTTCCATCGGGTGCGTCCAAAATGATTTCCGAGCCTATGGTATGTTCGGCGCAAACCGTGCACCTATCTTGCACCGACACTGGCTCCCTACAGATCGAAACGAGATTCCACATGACCCACGTCACCTAGGAGTACCATCGGGTGCCTCCAAAACGATTTCCGATCCTACGGTACGTTTGGCGCAAACCATGCACCAATCTTGCGTCAAGATTAGGACCACCTCCAAACGGACCGAAACGAGCTTTCGCTTGAGCCTCATCACCTACGAGTACCATTGGGTGCGTCCAAAATGATTTCTGAGCCTATGGTACACTCAGCGCAAACCGTGCACCTATCTTGCACCGACGCCAACACTGTCTCCAAATGAACCGAAAAGAGATTCCACATTACCCACGTCACCTTGGAGTTCCATCGCACCTGTCTTGCACCGACACTGGCTCCAAATGGACCGAAACAAGACTCCACATGACCCACGTCACCTAGGAGTACCATCGGGTGCGTCCAAAATAATTTCCGAGCCTATGGTATGTTCGGCGCAAACCGTGCACCTATTTTGCACCGACACTGGCTCCCAACAGACCGAAACGAGATTCCACTTGACCCAATTCACCTAGGAGTACCATCGGGTGCGTCCAAAATGAATTCTGAGCCTATGGTATGTTTGGCACAAACCGTGCACCTATCTTCCACCGACACTGGCTCTCAACAGACCGAAACGAGATTCCACATGACCCACGTCACCTACGAGTACCATCAGGTGTGTCCAAAACAATTTCTGAGCCTATGGTATGTTCGGCGCAAACCGTGCACCTATCTTGCACCGACACTGGCTCCCAACGGACCGAAACAAGACTCCACATGACCCACGTCACCTAGGAGTTCCATCGGTTGTGTCCAAAGCGATTTCCGAGCCTATGGTATGTTCGGCACCAACCGTGCACCTATCTTGCACCAACACTGGCTCCCAACAGACCAAAACGAGATTCCACTTGACCCACGTCACCTAGGAGTACCATCAGGTGTGTCCAAAACGATTTCCGAGCCTATGGTATGTTCGACGCCAACCGTGCACCTATCTTGCACCGACGCTGGCTCCCAACAGACCGAAATGAGATTCCACTTGACCCACGTCACCTAGGAGTACCATCGGGTGCGTCCAAAACAATTTCTGATCCTACGGTACGTTTGGCGCAAACCATGCACCTATCTTGCGTCAACAATAGCACCACCTCCAAATGGACCGAAACGAGCTTCCGCTTGAGCCTCATCACCTACGAGTACAATTGGGTGCGTCCAAAATGATTTCTGAGCCTATGGTACACTCGGCGTAAACCGTGCACCTATCTTGCACCGACACCAACACTGTCTCCAAATGAACCGAAAAGAGATTCCACATTACCCACGTCACCTTGGAGTTCCATCGCACCTATCTTGCACCGACACTGGCTCCAAACGGACCGAAACGAGACTCCAGATGACCCACGTCACCTAGGAGTACCATCGGGTGCGTCCAAAATGATTTCTGAGCCTATGGTATGTTCGGCGCAAACCGTGCTCCTATCTTGCACCGACACTGGCTCCCAACAGACCGAAATGAGATTCCACTTGAGCCACGTCACCTAGGAGTACCACCGGGTGCGTCCAAAATGATTTCTGAGCCTATGGTATGTTCAGCGCAAACCGTGCACCTATCTTGCACCGACACTAACACTGTCTCCAAATGGACCAAAACGAGATTCCACATGACCCATGTCACCTAGGAGTTCCATCGGGTGCGTCTAAAAGGATTTTTGAGCCTACGGTACGTTCGGCGCAAACCGTGCACCTATCTTGCACCAACACTGGCTCCCAACGGACCGAAACGATATTCCACATGACCCACATCACCTAGGAGTACCATCGGGTGTGTCCAAAATGATTTCTGAGCCTATGGTACACTCGGCGCAAACCGTGCACCTATTTTGCACCGACACTGGCTCCCAATGGACCGAAACGAGATTCAACATGACCCACATCACCTAGGAGTACCATCGAGTTCGTCCAAAACAACTTCCGAGCCGATGGTATGTTCGTCACAAACCGTGCACCTATCTTGCACCGACACTGGCTCCCAACGGACCGAAACGATATTCCACATGACCCACTTCACCTAGGAGTAAAATTGCGTGTGTCCAAAATGATTTCTGAGCCTATGGTATGTTCGTCGCAAATCGTGCACCTATCTTGCACCGACACTAACACTGTCTCCAAATGGACCGAAACGAGATTCCACATGACCCATGTCACCTAGGAGTTCCATTGGGTGCGTCCAAAAGGATTTTTGAGCCTATAGTATGTTCGGCGCAAACCGTGCACCTATCTTGCACCGGCACTGGCTCCCAACAGACCGAAACGTGATTCCACATGACCCTCGTCACCTAGGAGTATCATCGGGTGCGTCCAAAATGATTTCCGAGCCTATGGTAGTTCGTCTCAAACCATGCACATATTTTGCACCGACACTGGCTCCCAATGGACCGAAACAAGACTCCACATGACCCACGTCACCTAGGAGTTCCATCGGTTGTGTCCAAAACGATTTCCGAGCCTATGGTATGTTCGGCGCAAACCGTGCACCTATCTTGCACCGACACTGGCTCCCTATAGATCAAAACGAGATTCCACATGACCCACGTCACCTAGGAGTACCATCGGGTGCGTCCAAAACGATTTCTGATCCTACGCTACGTTTGGCGCAAACCATGCACCTATGTTGCGTCAAAATTAGCACCACCTCCAAATGGACCGAAACAAGCTTCCGCTTGAGCCTCATCACCTACGAGTACCATTGGGTGCGTCCAAAATGATTTCTGAGCCTATGGTACACTTGGCGCAAACCATGCACCTATCTTGCACCGACACCAACACTGTCTCCAAATGAACCAAAAAGAGATTCCACATTACCCACGTCACCTTGGAGTTCCATCGCACCTATCTTGCACCGACACTGGCTCCAAACGGACCGAAACGAGACTCCACATGACCCACGTCACCTAGGAGTACCATCGGGTGCGTCCAAAATGATTTCCGAGCCTATGGTATGTTCGGCACAAACCATGCACCTATCTTGCACCGACACTGGCTCCCAACAGACCAAAACGAGATTCCACTTGACCCACGTCACCTAGGAGTACCATCGGGTGCGTCCAAAACGATTTCTGAGCCTATGGTATGTTCAGCACAAACCGTGCACCTATCTTGCACCGACACTGGCTCCCAACAGACCAAAACGAGATTCCACTTGACCCATGTCACCTAGGAGTACCATCGGGTGCGTCCAAAATGATTTCCGAGCCTATGGTATGTTCGACGCAAATCGTGCACCTATCTTGCACCGACACTAACACTGTCTCCAAATGGACCGAAACGAGATTCCACATGACCCATGTCACCTACGAGTTCCATCGGGTGCGTCCAAAACGATTTCCGATCCTACGGTACGTTTGGCGCAAACCATGCACCTATCTTGCGTCAAGATTAGCACCACCTCCAAACGGACCGAAACGAGCTTCCGCTTGAGCCTCATCACCTACGAGTACCATTGGGTGCGTCCAAATTAATTTCTGAGCCTATGGTACACTCAGCGCAAATCGTGCACCTATCTTGCACCGACACCAACACTGTCTCCCAATAGACCGAAACGAGATTCCACTTGACCCACGTCACCTAGGAGTACCATCGGGTGTGTCCAAAATGATTTCTGAGCCTATGGTATGTTCGGCACAAACCATGCACCTATCTTGCACCGACACTAGCTTCCAACAGACCAAAACGAGATTCCACTTGACCCACGTCACCTAGGAGTACCATCGAGTGCGTCCAAAATGATTTCCGAGCCTATGGTATGTTCGACGCAAATCGTGCACCTATCTTGCACCGACACTAACACTGTCTCCAAATGGACCGAAACGAGATTCCACATGACCCATGTCACCTACGAGTTCCATCGGGTGCGTTCAAAACGATTTCTGATCCTACGGTACGTTTGGAGCAAACCATGCACCTATCTTGCTTCAAGATTAGCACCACCTCCAAACGGACCGAAACGAGCTTCCGCTTGAGCCTCATCACCTACGAGTACCATTGGGTGCGTCCAAAATGATTTCTGAGCCTGTGGTACACTCGGCGCAAACCGTGCAACTATCTTGCGCCGACACCAACACTGTCTCCAAATGAACCGAAAAGAGATTCCACATTACCCACGTCACCTTGGAGTTCCATCGCACCTATCATGCACCGACACTGGCTCCAAACGGACTGAAACGAGACTCCACATGACCCACGTCACCTAGGAGTACCATCGGGTGCGTCCAAAATAATTTCCGAGCCTATGGTATGTTCGGCGCAAACCGTGCACCTATTTTGCACCGACACTGGCTCCCAACAGACCAAAACGAGATTCCACTTGACCCACGTCACCTAGGAGTACCATCGGGTGCGTCCAAAACGATTTCTGAGCCTATGGTATGTTCGGCACAAACCGTGCAACTATCTTGCACCGACACTGGCTCCCAACAGACCAAAACGAGATTCCACTTGACCCACGTCACCTAGGAGTACCATCGGGTGCATCCAAAATGATTTTTGAACCTATGGTATGTTCGACGCAAATCGTGCACCTATCTTGCACCGACACTAACACTGTCTCCCAACAGACCGAAACAAGATTCCACTTGAGCCACGTCACCTAGGAGTACCATCGGGTGCGTCCAAAACGATTTCTGAGCCTATGGTATGTTTGGCTATCTTGCATCGACACTGGCTCTCAACAGACCGAAACGAGATTCCACATGACCCACGTCACCTACGAGTACCATTGGGTGTGTCGAAAACCATTTCCGAGCCTATGGTATGTTTGGCGCAAACCGTGCACCTATCTTGCACCGACACTGGCTCCCAACGGACCGAAACAAGACTCCACATGACCCACATCACCTAGGAGTTCCATCGGGTGTGTCCAAAGCGATTTCCGAGCCTATGGTATGTTCGGCACCAACCGTGCACCTATCTTGCACCAACACTGGCTCCCAACAGACCAAAACGAGATTCCACTTGACCCACGTCACCTAGGAGTACCATCAGGTGTGTCCAAAACGATTTCCGAGCCTATGGTATGTTCGGCGCCAACCGTGCACCTATCTTGCACCGACACTGGCTCCCAACAGACCGAAACGAGATTCCACTTAACCCACGTCACCTAGGAGTACCATCGGGTGCGTCCAAAACAATTTCTGATCCTACGGTACGTTTGGCGCAAACCATGCACCTATCTTGCGTCAACAATAGCACCACCTCCAAACGGACCGAAACGAGCTTCCGCTTGAGCCTCATCACCTACGAGTACCATTGGTACACTCGGCGTAAACCGTGCACCTATCTTGCACCGACACCAACACTGTCTCCAAATGAACCAAAAAGAGATTCCACATTACCCACGTCACCTTGGAGTTCCATCGCACCTATCTTGCACCGACACTGGCTCCAAATGGACCAAAACGAGACTCCACATGACCCACGTCACCTAGGAGTACCATCGGGTGCGTCCAAAATGATTTCCGAGCCTATGGTATGTTCGGCGCAAACCGTGCACCTATCTTGCACCGACACTGGCTCCCAACAGACCGAAACGAGATTCCACTTGAGCCACGCCACCTAGGTGTACCATCGGGTGCATCCAAAATGATTTCTGAGCCTCTGGTATGTTCAGCGCAAATCATGCACCTATCTTGCACCGACACTAACACTGTCTCCAAATGGACCGAAACGAGATTCCACATGACCCATGTCACCTAGGAGTTACATCGGGTGCGTCCAAAATGATGTTCGAGCCTACGGTACGTTCGGCGCAAATCGTGCACCTATCTTGCACCGACACTGGCTCCCAACAGACCGAAACGTGATTCCACATGACCCTCGTCACCTAGGAGTATCATCGGGTGCGTCCAAAACGATTTCCGAGCCTATGGTATGTTCGTCTCAAACCATGCACCTATTTTGCACCGACACTGGCTCCCAATGGACCGAAACAAGACTCCACATGACCCACGTCACCTAGGAGTTCCATCGGTTGTGTCCAAAACGATTTCCGAGCCTATGGTATGTTCGGCGCAAACCGTGCACCTATCTTGCACCGACACTGGCTCCCTATAGATCAAAACGAGATTCCACATGACCCACGTCACCTAGGAGTACCATCGGGTGCGTCCAAAACGATTTCTGATCCTACGCTACGTTTGGCGCAAACCATGCACCTATGTTGCGTCAAAATTAGCACCACCTCCAAATGGACCGAAACAAGCTTCCGCTTGAGCCTCATCACCTACGAGTACCATTGGGTGCGTCCAAAATGATTTCTGAGCCTATGGTACACTCGGCGCAAACCGTGCACCTATCTTGCACCGACACCAACACTGTCTCCAAATGAACCAAAAAGAGATTCCACATTACCCACGTCACCTTGGAGTTCCATCGCACCTATCTTGCACCGACACTGGCTCCAAACGGACCGAAACAAGACTCCAAATGACCCACGTCACCTAGGAGTACCATCGGGTGCGTCCAAAATGATTTCCGAGCCTATGGTATGTTCGGCACAAACCGTGCACCTATCTTGCACCGACACTGGCTCCCAACAGACCAAAACGAGATTCCACTTGACCCACGTCACCTAGGAGTACCATCGGGTGCGTCCAAAACGATTTCTGAGCCTATGGTATGTTCAGCACAAACCGTGCACCTATCTTGCACCGACACTGGCTCCCAACAGACCAAAACGAGATTCCACTTGACCCATGTCACCTAGGAGTACCATCGGGTGCGTCCAAAATGATTTCCGAGCCTATGGTATGTTCGACGCAAATCGTGCACCTATCTTGCACCGACACTAACACTGTCTCCAAATGGACCGAAACGAGATTCCACATGACCCATGTCACCTACGAGTTCCATCGGGTGCGTTCAAAACGATTTCCGATCCTACGGTACGTTTGGAGCAAACCATGCACCTATCTTGCTTCAAGATTAGCACCACCTCCAAACGGACCGAAACGAGCTTCCGCTTGAGCCTCATCACCTACGAGTACCATTGGGTGCGTCCAAAATGATTTCTGAGCGTATGGTACACTCGGCGCAAACCGTGCAACTATCTTGCACCGACACCAACACTGTCTCCAAATGAACCGAAAAGAGATTCCACATTACCCACGTCACCTTGGAGTTCCATCGCACCTATCATGCACCGACACTGGCTCCAAACGGACTGAAACGAGACTCCACATGACCCACGTCACCTAGGAGTACCATCGGGTGCGTCCAAAATAATTTCCGAGCCTATGGTATGTTCGGCGCAAACCGTGCACCTATTTTGCACCGACACTGGCTCCCAACAGACCAAAACGAGATTCCACTTGACCCACGTCACCTAGGAGTACCATCGGGTGCGTCCAAAACGATTTCTGAGCCTATGGTATGTTCGGCACAAACCGTGCAACTATCTTGCACCGACACTGGCTCCCAACAGACCAAAACGAGATTCCACTTGACCCACGTCACCTAGGAGTACCATCGGGTGCATCCAAAATGATTTTCGAGCCTATGGTATGTTCGACGCAAATCGTGCACCTATCTTGCACCGACACTAACACTGTCTCCCAACAGACCGAAACGAGATTCCACTTGAGCCACGTCACCTAGGAGTACCATCGGGTGCGTCCAAAACGATTTCTGAGCCTATGGTATGTTTGGCTATATTGCATCGACACTGGCTCCCAACAGACCGAAACGAGATTCCACATGACCCACGTCACCTACGAGTACCATTGGGTGTGTCGAAAACCATTTCCGAGCCTACGGTATGTTTGGCGCAAACCGTGCACCTATCTTGCACCGACACTGGCTCCCAACGGACCGAAACAAGACTCCACATGACCCACATCACCTAGGAGTTCCATCGGGTGTGTCCAAAGCGATTTCCGAGCCTATGGTATGTTCGGCACCTACTGTGCACCTATCTTGCACCAACACTGGCTCCCAACAGACCAAAACGAGATTCCACTTGACCCACGTCACCTAGCAGTACCATCAGGTGTGTCCAAAACGATTTCCGAGCCTATGGTATGTTCGGCGCCAACCGTGCACCTATCTTGCACCGACACTGGCTCCCAACAGACCGAAACGAGATTCCACTTAACCCACGTCACCTAGGAGTACCATCGGGTGCGTCCAAAACAATTTCTGATCCTACGGTACGTTTGGCGCAAACCATGCACCTATCTTGCGTCAACAATAGCACCACCTCCAAACGGACCGAAACGAGCTTCCGCTTGAGCCTCATCACCTACGAGTACCATTGGTACACTCGGCGTAAACCGTGCACCTATCTTGCACCGACACCAACACTGTCTCCAAATGAACCGAAAAGAGATTCCACATTACCCACGTCACCTTGGAGTTCCATCGCACCTATCTTGCACCGACACTGGCTCCAAATGGACCAAAACGAGACTCCACATGACCCACGTCACCTAGGAGTACCATCGGGTGCGTCCAAAATGATTTCCGAGCCTATGGTATGTTCGGCGCAAACCGTGCACCTATCTTGCACCGACACTGGCTCCCAACAGACCGAAACGAGATTCCACTTGAGCCACGTCACCTAGGTGTACCATCGGGTGCATCCAAAATGATTTCCGAGCCTCTGGTATGTTCAGCGCAAACCGTGCACCTATCTTGCACCGACACTAACACTGTCTCCAATGGACCAAAACGAGATTCCACATGACCCATGTCACCTAGGAGTTCCATCGGGTGTGTCCAAAAGGATTTTCGAGCCTACGGTACGTTCGGCGCAAACCGTGCACCTATCTTGCACCAACACTGGCTCCCAACGGACCGAAACGATATTCCACATGACCCACATCACCTAGGAGTACCATCGGGTGTGTCCAAAATGATTTCTGAGCCTATGGTACACTCGGCGCAAACCGTGCACCTATCTTGCACCGACACTGGCTCCCAACGGACCGAAACGAGATTCAACATGACCCATGTCACCTAGGAGTACCATCGAGTTCATCCAAAACAACTTCCGAGCCGATGGTATGTTCGTCACAAACCGTGCACCTATCTTGCACCGACACTGGCTCCCAACGGACCGAAACGATATTCCACATGACCCACTTCACCTAGGAGTAAAATTGCGTGTGTCCAAAATGATTTCTGAGCCTATGGTATGTTCGTCGCAAATCGTGCACCTATCTTGCACCGACACTAACACTGTCTCCAAATGGACCGAAACGAGATTCCACATGACCAATGTCACCTAGGAGTTACATCGGGTGCGTCCAAAATGATGTTCGAGCCTACGGTACATTCGGCGCAAATCGTGCACCTATCTTGCACCGACACTGGCTCCCAACAGACCGAAACATGATTCCACATGACCCACATCACCTAGGAGTATCATCGGGTGCGTCCAAAACGATTTCCGAGCCTATGGTATGTTCGTCTCAAACCATGCACCTATTTTGCACCGACACTGGCTCCCAATGGACCGAAACAAGACTCCACATGACCCACGTCACCTAGGAGTTCCATCGGTTGTGTCCAAAACGATTTCCGAGCCTATGGTATGTTCGGCGCAAACCGTGCACCTATCTTGCACCGACACTGGCTCCCTACAGATCAAAACGAGATTCCACATGACCCACGTCACCTAGGAGTACCATCGGGTGCGTCCAAAACGATTTCTGATCCTACGCTACGTTTGGCGCAAACCATGCACCTATGTTGCGTCAAAATTAGCACCACCTCCAAATGGACCAAAACGAGATTCCGCTTGAGCCTCATCACCTATGAGTACCATTGGGTGCATCCAAAATGATTTCTGAGCCTATGGTACACTCGGCGCAAACCGTGCACCTATCTTGCACCGACACCAACACTGTCTCCAAATGAACCGAAAAGAGATTCCACATTACCCACGTCACCTTGGAGTTCCATCGCACCTATCTTGCACCGACACTGGCTCCAAACGGACCGAAATGAGACTCCACATGACCCACGTCACCTAGGAGTAGCATCGGGTGCGTCCAAAATGATTTCCGAGCCTATGGTATGTTCGGCGCAAACCGTGCACCTATCTTGCACCGACACTGGCTCCCAACAGACCGAAATGAGATTCCACTTGACCCACGTCACCTAGGAGTACCATCGGGTGCGTCCAAAATGATTTCTGAGCCTATGGTATGTTTGGCACAAACCATGCACCTATCTTGCACCGACACTGGCTCCCAACAGACCAAAACGAGATTCCACTTGACCCACGTCACCTAGGAGTACCATCGGGTGCATCCAAAATGATTTCCGAGCCTATGGTATGTTCGACGCAAATCGTGCACCTATCTTGCACCGACACTACACTGTCTCCAAATGGACCGAAACGAGATTCCACATGACCCATGTCACCTACGAGTTCCATCGGGTGCGTTCAAAACGATTTCCGATCCTACGGTACGTTTGCAGCAAACCATGCACCTATATTGCTTCAAGATTAGCACAACCTCCAAACGGACCGAAACGAGCTTCCGCTTGAGCCTCATCACCTACGAGTACCATTGGGTGCGTCCAAAATGATTTCTGAGCCTATGGTACACTCGGCGCAAACCGTGCACCTATCTTGCACCGACACCAACACTGTCTCCAAATGAACCGAAAAGAGATTCCACATTACCCACGTCACCTTGGAGTTCCATCGCACCTATCATGCACCGACACTGGCTCCAAACGGACCGAAACGAGACTCCACATGACCTACGTCACCTAGGACTACCATCGGGTGCGTCCAAAATAATTTCCAAGCCTGTGGTATGTTCGACGCAAACCGTGCACCTATTTTGCACCGACACATGCTCCCAACAGACCAAAACGAGATTCCACTTGACCCACGTCACCTAGGAGTACCATCGGGTGCGTCCAAAACGATTTCTGAGCCTATGGTATGTTCGACACACACCGTGCACCTATCTTGCACCGACACTGGCTCCCAACAGACCAAAACGTGATTCCACTTGACCCACGTCACCTAGGAGTACCATCGGGTGCATCCAAAATGATTTCGGAGCCTATGGTATGTTCGACGCAAATCGTGCACCTATCTTGCACCGACACTAACACTGTCTCCCAACAGACCGAAACGAGATTCCACTTGAGCCACGTCACCTGGGAGTACCATCGGGTGCGTCCAAAACGATTTCTGAGCCTATGGTATGTTTGGCTATCTTGCATCGACACTGGCTCCCAACAGACCGAAACGAGATTCCACATGACCCACGTCACCTACGAGTACCATTGGGTGTGTCGAAAACCATTTCCGAGCCTATGGTATGTTCAGCGCAAACCGTGCACCTATCTTGCACCGACACTGGCTCCCAGCGGACCGAAACAAGACTCCACATGACCCATGTCACCTAGGAGTTCCATCGGGTGTGTCCAAAATGATTTCCGAGCCTATGGTATGTTCGGCACCAACCGTGCACCTATCTTGCACTGACACTGGCTACCAACAGACCGAAATGAGATTCCACTTGACCCACGTCACCTAGGAGTACCATCGGGTGTGTCCAAAATGATTTCCGAGCCTATGGTATGTTCGGCGCCAACCGTGCACCTATCTTGCACCGACACTGGCTCCCAACAGACCGAAATGAGATTCCACTTGACCCACGTCACCAAGGAGTACCATCGGGTGCGTCCAAAATGATTTCTGATCCTATGGTACACTCGGCGTAAACCGTGCACCTATCTTGCACCGACACCAACACTGTCTCCAAACGAACCAAAAAGAGATTCCACATTACCCATGTCACCTTGGAGTTCCATCGCACCTTCCTTGCACCGACACTGGCTCCAAACGGACCGAAACGAGACTCCACATGACCTACATCACCTAGGAGTACCATCGGGTGCGTCCAAAATGATTTCTGAGCCTATGGTATGTTTGGCGCAAACCATACACCTATCTTTCACCGACACTGGCTCCCAACAGAGCGAAACGAGATTCCACATGACCCATGTCACCTAAGAGTACCATTGGGTGTGTCTAAAATGATTTCTGAGCCTATGGTACACTCGGCGCAAACCGTGCACCTATCTTGCACCGACACTGGCTCCCAACGGACAGAAACGAGATTCAACATGACCCACGTCACCTAGGAGTACCATCGGGTTCGTCCAAAACAACTTCTGAGCCTATGGTATGTTCGGCACAAACCGTGCACCTATCTTGCACCGACACTGGCTCCCAACGGACCAAAACGAGATTCCACATGACCCACTTCACCTAGGAGTAAAATTGGGTGCGTCCGAAATGATTTCTGAGCCTATGGTATGTTCGTCGCAAATCGTGCACCTATCTTGCACCGACACTGGCTCCCAACGGACCGAAACGTGATTCCACATGACCCACGTCACCTAGGAGTATCATCGGGTGCGTCCAAAACGATTTCTGAGCCTATGGTATGTTTGGCGCAAACCGTGCACCTATCTTTCACCGACACTGGCTCCCAACAGACCAAAACAAGATTCCACATGACCCACGTCACCTAGGAGTACCATCGGGTGTGTCCAAAATGATTTCTGAGCCTATGGTATGTTCGGCACAAACCGTGCACCTATCTTGCACCGACACTGGCTCCTAACGGACCGAAACTAGAGTCCACATGACCCACGTCACCTAGGAGTTCCATCGGGTGTGTCCAAAACAATTTCCGAGCCTATGGTATATTCGGCGCCAACCGTGCACCTATCTTGCACCGACACTGGCTCCCAACAAACTGAAACGAGATTCCACTTGACCCACGTCACCTAGGAGTACCATCGGGTGTGTCCAAAATGATTTCCGAGCCTATGGTATGTTCGGCGCCAACCGTGCACCTATCTTGCACCGACACTGGCTCCCAACAGACCAAAATGAGATTCCACTTGACCCACGTCACCTAGGAGTACCATCGGGTGCGTCCAAAACGATTTCTGACCCTACGGTACGTTTGGCGCAAACCATTCACCTATCTTGCGTCAACATTAGCACCACCTCCAAACGGACCGAAACGAGCTTCCGCTTGAGCCTAATCACCTACGAGTACCATTGGGTGCGTCCAAAATGATTTCTGAGCCTATGGTACACTCGGCGTAAACCGTACACCTATCTTGCACCGACACCAACACTGTCTCCAAATAAACCGAAAAGAGATTCCACATTACCCACGTCACCTTGGAGTTCCATCGCACCTATCTTGCACTGACACTGGCTCCAAACGGACCGAAATGAGACTCCACATGACCCACGTCACCTAGGAGTACCATCGGGTGCGTCCACAATGATTTCCGAGCCTATGGTATGTTCTGCGCAAACCGTGCACCTCTCTTGCACCGACACTAACACTGTCTCCAAATGGACCAAAACGAGATTCCACGTGACCCATGTCACCTAGGAGTTCCATCGGGTGTGTCCAAAAGGATTTTCGAGCCTACGGTACGTTCAGCGCAAACCGTGCACCTATCTTGCACCGACACTGGCTCCCAATGGACCAAAACGATATTCCACATGACCCACATCACCTAGGAGTACCATCGGGTGTGTCCAAAATGATTTCTGAGCCTATGGTACACTCGGCGCAAACTGTGCACCTATCTTGCACCGACACTGGCTTCCAACGGACCGAAACCAGATTCAACATGACCCACGTCACCTAGGAGTACCATCGGGTTCGTCCAAAACAACTTCCGAGCCTATGGTATGTTCGGCACAAACTGTGCACCTGTCTTGCCCCGACACTGGCTCCGAACAGACCGAAACGAGATTCCACATGACCCACTTCACCTAGGAGTAAAATTGGGTGCGTCCGAAATGATTTCTGAGCCTATGGTATGTTTGTCACAAATCGTGCACCTATCTTGCACCGACACTGGCTCCCAACAGACCGAAATGAGATTCCACATGACCCACGTCACCTAGGAGTACCATCGGGTGCATCCAAAACAATTTCCGAGCCTATGGTATGTTTAGCGCAAATCATGCACCTATCTTGCACCGACACTGGCTCCCAACGGACCGAAACAAGACTCCACATGACCCACGTCACCTAGGAGTTCCATCGGTTGTGTCCAAAACGATTTTCGAGCCTATGGTATGTTCGGCGCCAACCGTGCACCTATCTTGCACCGACACTGGCTCCCAACACACCGAAACAAGATTCCACTTGACCCACGTCACCTAGGAGTACCATCGGGTGTGTCCAAAATGATTTCCGAGCCTATGGTATGTTCGGCGCCAACCGTGCACCTATCTTGCACCGATACTGGCTCCCAACAGACCGAAACGAGGTTACACTTGACCCACGTCACCTAGGAGTACCATCGGGTGTGTCCAAAACGATTTCCAAGCCTATGGTATGTTCGTAGCCAACCGTGCACCTATCTTGCAATGACACTGGCTCCCAACAGACCGAAACGAGATTCCACTTGACCCACGTCACCTAGGTGTACCATCGGGAGCGTCCAAAATGATTTCTGAGCCTATGGTATGTTCGGCGCAAACCGTGTAGCTATCTTGCACCGACACTGGCTCCCAACAGACCGAAACGAGATTCCACATGACCCACATCACCTAGGAGTACCATCGGGTGCGTCCAAAATGATTTCTGATCCTACGGTACGTTTGGCGCAAACCATGCACCTATCTTGCATCAACATTAGCACCACCTCCAAACAGACCGAAACAAGCTTCCGCTTGAGCCTCATCACCTACGAGTACCATTGGGTGCGTCCAAAATGATTTCTGAGCCTATGGTACACTCGGCGTAAACCGTGCACCTATCTTGCACCGACACCAACACTGTCTCCAAATGAACCGAAAAGAGATTCCACATTACCCACGTCACCTTAGAGTTCCATCGCACCTATCTTGCACCGACACTGGCTCCAAATAGACCGAAACGAGACTTCACATCACCCACATCACCTAGGAGTACCATCGGGTGCGTCCAAAATGATTTTCGAGCCAATGGTATGTTCGGCGCAAACCGTGCACCTATCTTGCAATGACACTGGCTCCCAACAGACCGAAACGAGATTCCACTTGACCCACGTCACCTAGGAGTACCACGGGTGCATCCAAAATGATTTCTGAACCTATGGTATGTTCGGTGCAAACCGTGCAGCTATCTTGCACCGACACTGGCTCCCAACAGACCGAAACGAGATTCCACATGACCCACGTCACCTAGGAGTACCATCGGGTGCGTCCAAAATGATTTCTGATCCTACGGTACGTTTGGCGCAAACCGTGCACCTATCTTGCATCAACATTAGCACCACCTCCAAACGGACCGAAACAAGCTTCCGCTTGAGCCTCATAACCTACGAGTACCATTGGGTGCGTCCAAAATGATTTCTAAGCCTATGGTACACTCGGCGTAAATCGTGCACCTATCATGCACCAACACCAACACTGTCTCCAAATGAACCGAAAAGAGATTCCACATTACCCATGTCACCTTGGAGTTCCATCGCACCTATCTAGCACCGACACTGGCTCCAAATAGACCGAAACGAGACTTCACATCACCTAGGAGTACCATCGGGTGCGTCCAAAATGATTTGCGAGCCAATGGTATGTTCGGCGCAAATCGTGCACCTATCTTGCACCGACACTAGCTCCCAACAGACCGAAACGAGATTCCACTTGACCCACGTCACCTAGGAGTACCATCGGGTGCGTCCAAAATGATTTCTGAACCTATGGTATGTTCGGTGCAAACCGTGCACCTATCTTGCACCAACACTAACACTGTCTCCAAATGGACCGAAACGAGATTCCACATGACCCATGTCACCTAGGAGTTCCATCGGGTGCGTCCAAAAGGATTTTCGAGCCTATGGTACGTTCGGCGCATACCGTGCACCTATCTTGCGCCGACACTGGCTCCCAATGGATCGAAACGATATTCCACATCAACCACATCACCTCGGAGTACCATTGGGTGCGTCCAAAATGATTTCTGAGCCTATGGTACACTCAGCGCAAACCAGGCACCTATCTTGCACCGACATTGGCTCCCAACGGACCGAAACAAAATTCAACATGACCCACGTCACCTAGGAGTACCATCGGGTTCGTCCAAAACAACTTCGGAGCCTATGGTATGTTCGGCACAAACCGTGCACCTATCTTGCACTGACACTGGCTCCCAACGGACCGAAACGAGATTCCACATGACCCACTTCACCTAGGAGTAAAATTGGGTGCGTCCGAAATGATTTATGAGCCTATGGTATGTTCGTCGCAAATCATGCACCTATCTTGCACCGACACTACCACTGTCTCCAAATGGACTTTAACGAGATTCCACATGACTCATGTCACCTAGGAGTTACATCGGGTGCATCCAAAATGATGTTTGAGCCTACGGTATGTTCGGCGCAAAATGTGCACCTATCTTGCACCGACACTGGCTCCCAATGGACCGAAACGTGATTCCACATGACCCACATCACCTAGGAGTATCATTGGGTGCGTCCAAAATGATTTCCGAGCCTATGGTATGTTCGGCGCAAACCGTGCACCTATCTTGCACCGACACTGGCTCCCAACAGACCGAAACAAGATTCCACATGACCCACGTCACCTAGGAGTACCATCGGGTGCATCCAAAATGATTTCCGAGCCTAAGGTATGTTTGGCGCAAACCGTGCACCTATCTTGCACCGACACTGGCTCCCAACGGACCGAAACAAGACTCCACATGACCTACGTCACCTAGGAGTTCCATCGGTTGTGTCCAAAACGATTTCCGAGCCTATGGTATGTTCGGCACCAACCGTGCACCTATCTTGCACCGACACTGGCTCCCAATAGACCGAAACAAGATTCCACTTGACCCACGTCACCTAGGAGTACCGTCGGGTGTGTCCAAAATGATTTCCGAGCCTATGGTGTGTTCGCCACCAACCGTGCACCTATCTTGCACCAACACTAGCTCCCAACAGACCGAAATGAGATTCCACTTGACCCACGTCACCTAGGAGTACCATCGGGTGCGTCCAAAATGATTTCTGAGCCTATGGTATGTTCGGCGCAAACCGTGCACCTATGTTGCACCGACACTGGCTCCCTACAGACCGAAATGAGATTCCACATGACCCACGTCACCTAGGAGTACCATCGGGTGCGTCCAAAATGATTTCCGATCCTACGGTACGTTTGGCGCAAACCATGCACCTATCTTGCATCAACATTAGCACCACCTCCAAACGGACCGAAACAAGCTTCTGCTTGAGCCTCATCACCTACGAGTACCATTGGGTGCGTCCAAAATGATTTTTGAGCCTATGGTACACTCGGCGTAAACCGTGCACCTATCTTGCACCGACACCAACACTGTCTCCAAATGAACCGAAAAGAGATTCCACATTACCCACGTCACCTCAGAGTTCCATCGCACCTATCTTGCACCGACACTGGCTCCAAATAGACCGAAACGAGACTTCACATCACCCACATCACCTAGGAGTACCATCGGGTGCGTCCAAAATGATTTTCGAGCTAATGGTATGTTCGGCGCAAACCGTGCACCTATCTTGCAATGACACTGGCTCCCAACAGACCGAAACGAGATTCCACTTGACCCACGTCACCTAGGAGTACCATCGGGTGCATCCAAAATGATTTCTGAACCTATGGTATGTTCGGTGCAAACCGTGCAGCTATCTTGCACCGACACTGGCTCCCAACAGACCGAAACGAGATTCCACATGACCCACGTCACCTAGGAGTACCATCGGGTGCGTCCAAAATGATTTCTGATCCTACGGTACGTTTGGCGCAAACCGTGCACCTATCTTGCATCAACATTAGCACCACCTCCAAACGGACCGAAACAAGCTTCCGCTTGAGCCTCATAACCTACGAGTACCATTGGGTGCGTCCAAAATGATTTCTAAGCCTATGGTACACTCGGCGTAAATCGTGCACCTATCATGCACCAACACCAACACTGTCTCCAAATGAACCGAAAAGAGATTCCACATTACCCATGTCACCTTGGAGTTCCATCGCACCTATCTAGCACCGACACTGGCTCCAAATAGACCGAAACGAGACTTCACATCACCTAGGAGTACCATCGGGTGCGTCCAAAATGATTTGCGAGCCAATGGTTTGTTCGGCGCAAATCGTGCACCTATCTTGCACCGACACTAGCTCCCAACAGACCGAAACGAGATTCCACTTGACCCACGTCACCTAGGAGTACCATCGGGTGCGTCCAAAATGATTTCTGAACCTATGGTATGTTCGGTGCAAACCGTGCACCTATCTTGCACCAACACTAACACTGTCTCCAAATGGACCGAAACGAGATTCCACATGACCCATGTCACCTAGGAGTTCCATCGGGTGCGTCCAAAAGGATTTTCGAGCCTATGGTACGTTCGGCGCAAACCGTGCACCTATCTTGCGCCGACACTGGCTCCCAATGGATCGAAACGATATTCCACATCAACCACATCACCTCGGAGTACCATTGGGTGCGTCCAAAATGATTTCTGAGCCTATGGTACACTCAGCGCAAACCATGCACCTATCTTGCACCGACATTGGCTCCCAACGGACCGAAACAAAATTCAACATGACCCACGTCACCTAGGAGTACCATCGGGTTCGTCCAAAACAACTTCGGAGCCTATGGTATGTTCGGCACAAACCGTGCGCCTATCTTGCACTGACACTGGCTCCCAACGGACCGAAACGAGATTCCACATGACCCACTTCACCTAGGAGTAAAATTGGGTGCGTCCGAAATGATTTATGAGCCTATGGTATGTTCGTCGCAAATCATGCACCTATCTTGCACCGACACTACCACTGTCTCCAAATGGACTTTAACGAGATTCCACATGACCCATGTCACCTAGGAGTTACATCGGGTGCATCCAAAATGATGTTTGAGCCTACGGTATGTTCGGCGCAAATTGTGCACCTATCTTGCACCGACACTGGCTCCCAATGGACCGAAACGTGATTCCACATGACCCACATCACCTAGGAGTATCATCGGGTGCGTCCAAAATGATTTCCGAGCCTATGGTATGTTCGGCGCAAACCGTGCACCTATCTTGCACCGACACTGGCTCCCAACAGACCGAAACAAGATTCCACATGACCCACGTCACCTAGGAGTACCATCGGGTGCATCCAAAATGATTTCCGAGCCTAAGGTATGTTTGGCGCAAACCGTGCACCTATCTTGCACCGACACTGGCTCCCAACGGACCGAAACAAGACTCCACATGACCTACGTCACCTAGGAGTTCCATCGGTTGTGTCCAAAACGATTTCCGAGCCTATGGTATGTTCGGCACCAACCGTGCACCTATCTTGCACCGACACTGGCTCCCAACAGACCGAAACAAGATTCCACTTGACCCACGTCACCTAGGAGTACCGTCGGGTGTGTCCAAAATGATTTCCGAGCCTATGGTATGTTCGCCACCAACCGTGCACCTATCTTGCACCAACACTAGCTCCCAACAGACCGAAATGAGATTCCACTTGACCCACGTCACCTAGGAGTACCATCGGGTGCGTCCAAAATGATTTCTGAGCCTATGGTATGTTCGGCGCAAACCGTGCACCTATGTTGCACCGACACTGGCTCCCTACAGACCGAAACGAGATTCCACATGACCCACGTCACCTAGGAGTACCATCAGGTGCGTCCAAAATGATTTCCGATCCTACGGTACGTTTGGCGCAAACCATGCACCTATCTTGCATCAACATTAGCACCACCTCCAAACGGACCGAAACAAGCTTCCGCTTGAGCCTCATCACCTACGAGTACCATTGGGTGCGTCCAAAATGATTTCTGAGCCTATGGTACACTCGGCGTAAACCGTGCACCTATCTTGCACCGACACCAACACTGTCTCCAAATGAACCGAAAAGAGATTCCACATTACCCACGTCACCTCAGAGTTCCATCGCACCTATCTTGCACCGACACTGGCTCCAAATAGACCGAAACGAGACTTCACATCACCCACATCACCTAGGAGTACCATCGGGTGCGTCCAAAATGATTTTCGAGCTAATGGTATGTTCGGCGCAAACCGTGCACCTATCTTGCAATGACACTGGCTCCCAACAGACCGAAACGAGATTCCACTTGACCCACGTCACCTAGGAGTACCATCGGGTGCATCCAAAATGATTTCTGAACCTATGGTATGTTCGGTGCAAACCGTGCAGCTATCTTGCACCGACACTGGCTCCCAACAGACCGAAACGAGATTCCACATGACCCACGTCACCTAGGAGTACCATCGGGTGCGTCCAAAATGATTTCTGATCCTACGGTACGTTTGGCGCAAACCGTGCACCTATCTTGCATCAACATTAGCACCACCTCCAAACGGACCGAAACAAGCTTCCGCTTGAGCCTCATAACCTACGAGTACCATTGGGTGCGTCCAAAATGATTTCTAAGCCTATGGTACACTCGGCGTAAATCGTGCACCTATCATGCACCAACACCAACACTGTCTCCAAATGAACCGAAAAGAGATTCCACATTACCCATGTCACCTTGGAGTTCCATCGCACCTATCTAGCACCGACACTGGCTCCAAATAGACCGAAACGAGACTTCACATCACCTAGGAGTACCATCGGGTGCGTCCAAAATGATTTGCGAGCCAATGGTATGTTTGGCGCAAATCGTGCACCTATCTTGCACCGACACTAGCTCCCAACAGACCGAAACGAGATTCCACTTGACCCACGTCACCTAGGAGTACCATCGGGTGCGTCCAAAATGATTTCTGAACCTATGGTATGTTCGGTGCAAACCGTGCACCTATCTTGCACCAACACTAACACTGTCTCCAAATGGACCGAAACGAGATTCCACATGACCCATGTCACCTAGGAGTTCCATCGGGTGCGTCCAAAAGGATTTTCGAGCCTATGGTACGTTCGGCGCAAACCGTGCATCTATCTTGCGCCGACACTGGCTCCCAATGGATCGAAACGATATTCCACATCAACCACATCACCTCGGAGTACCATTGGGTGCGTCCAAAATGATTTCTGAGCCTATGGTACACTCAGCGCAAACCATGCACCTATCTTGCACCGACATTGGCTCCCAACGGACCGAAACAAAATTCAACATGACCCACGTCACCTAGGAGTACCATCGGGTTCGTCCAAAACAACTTCGGAGCCTATGGTATGTTCGGCACAAACCGTGCGCCTATCTTGCACTGACACTGGCTCCCAACGGACCGAAACGAGATTCCACATGACCCACTTCACCTAGGAGTAAAATTGGGTGCGTCCGAAATGATTTATGAGCCTATGGTATGTTCGTCGCAAATCATGCACCTATCTTGCACCGACACTACCACTGTCTCCAAATGGACTTTAACGAGATTCCACATGACCCATGTCACCTAGGAGTTACATCGGGTGCATCCAAAATGATGTTTGAGCCTACGGTATGTTCGGCGCAAATTGTGCACCTATCTTGCACCGACACTGGCTCCCAATGGACCGAAACGTGATTCCACATGACCCACATCACCTAGGAGTATCATCGGGTGCGTCCAAAATGATTTCCGAGCCTATGGTATGTTCGGCGCAAACCGTGCACCTATCTTGCACCGACACTGGCTCCCAATAGACCGAAACAAGATTCCACATGACCCACGTCACCTAGGAGTACCATCGGGTGCATCCAAAATGATTTCCGAGCCTAAGGTATGTTTGGCGCAAACCGTGCACCTATCTTGCACCGACACTGGCTCCCAACGGACCGAAACAAGACTCCACATGACCTACGTCACCTAGGAGTTCCATCGGTTGTGTCCAAAACGATTTCCGAGCCTATGGTATGTTCGGCACCAACCGTGCACCTATCTTGCACCGACACTGGCTCCCAATAGACCGAAACAAGATTCCACTTGACCCACGTCACCTAGGAGTACCGTCGGGTGTGTCCAAAATGATTTCCGAGCCTATGGTATGTTCGCCACCAACCGTGCACCTATCTTGCACCAACACTAGCTCCCAACAGACCGAAATGAGATTCCACTTGACCCACGTCACCTAGGAGTACCATCGGGTGCGTCCAAAATGATTTCTGAGCCTATGGTATGTTCGGCGCAAACCGTGCACCTATGTTGCACCGACACTGGCTCCCTACAGACCGAAACGAGATTCCACATGACCCACGTCACCTAGGAGTACCATCGGGTGCGTCCAAAATGATTTCCGATCCTACGGTACGTTTGGCGCAAACCATGCACCTATCTTGCATCAACATTAGCACCACCTCCAAATGGACCGAAACAAGCTTCTGCTTGAGCCTCATCACCTACGAGTACCATTGGGTGCGTCCAAAATGATTTTTGAGCCTATGGTACACTCGGCGTAAACCGTGCACCTATCTTGCACCGACACCAACACTGTCTCCAAATGAACCGAAAAGAGATTCCACATTACCCACGTCACCTCAGAGTTCCATCGCACCTATCTTGCACCGACACTGGCTCCAAATAGACCGAAACGAGACTTCACATCACCCACATCACCTAGGAGTACCATCGGGTGCGTCCAAAATGATTTTCGAGCTAATGGTATGTTCGGCGCAAACCGTGCACCTATCTTGCAATGACACTGGCTCCCAACAGACCGAAACGAGATTCCACTTGACCCACGTCACCTAGGAGTACCATCGGGTGCATCCAAAATGATTTCTGAACCTATGGTATGTTCGGTGCAAACCGTGCAGCTATCTTGCACCGACACTGGCTCCCAACAGACCGAAACGAGATTCCACATGACCCACGTCACCTAGGAGTACCATCGGGTGCGTCCAAAATGATTTCTGATCCTACGGTACGTTTGGCGCAAACCGTGCACCTATCTTGCATCAACATTAGCACCACCTCCAAACGGACCGAAACAAGCTTCCGCTTGAGCCTCATAACCTACGAGTACCATTGGGTGCGTCCAAAATGATTTCTGAGCCTATGGTACACTCGGCGCAAACCGTGCACCTATCTTGCACCGACACTAACAGTCTCCAAATGGACCGAAACGAGATTCCACCTGACCCATGTCACCTAGGAGTTACATCGGGTGCGTCCAAAACGATGTTCGAGCCTACGGTACGTTCGGCGCAAATCGTGCACCTATCTTGCACCGACACTGGCTCCCAATGGACCGAAACGTGATTCCACATGACCCACGTCACCTAGGAGTATCATCGGGTGCGTCCAAAACGATTTCCAAGTCTATGGTATGTTCGGTGCAAACCGTGCACCTATCTTGCACCGACACTGGCTCCCAACAGACCGAAATGAGATTCCACATGACCCATGTCACCTAGGAGTACCATCGGGTGCATCCAAAATGATTTCCAAGCCTATGGTATGTTTGGCGCAAATCGTGCACCAATCTTGCACCGACATTGGCTCCCAACAGACCGAAACAAGACTCCACATGACCCACGTCACCTAGGAGTTCCATTGGTTGTGTCCAAAATGATTTCCGAGCCTATGGTATGTTCGGCGCCAACCGTGCACCTATCTTGCACCGACACTGGCTCCCAACACACCGAAACAAGATTCCACTTGACCCACGTCACCTAGGAGTACCATCAGGTGTGTCCAAAACGATTTCCGAGCCTATGGTATGTTCGGCGCCAACCGTGCACCTATCTTGCACCGACACTGGCTCCCAACAGACCGAAACGAGATTCCACTTGACCCACGTCACCTAGGAGTACCATCGGGTGTGTCCAAAACGATTTCCAAGCCTATGGTATGTTCGTCGCCAACCGTGCACCTATCTTGCAATGACACTGGCTCCCAACAGACCGAAACAAGATTCCACTTGACCCACGTGACCTAGGAGTACCATCGGGAGCGTCCAAAATGATTTCTGAGCCTATGGTATGTTCGGCGCAAACCATGCAGCTATCTTGCACCGACACTGGCTCCCAACAGACCGAAACGAGATTCCACATGACCCACGTCACCTAGGAGTACCATCGGGTGCGTCCAAAACGATTTCTGATCCTACGGTACGTTTGGCGCAAACCATGCACCTATCTTGCGTCAACATTAGCACCACCTCCAAACGGTCTGAAACGAGCTTCCGCTTGAGCCTCATCACCTATGAGTACCATTGGGTGCGTCCAAAATGATTTTTGAGCCTATGGTACACTCGGCGTAAACCATGCACCTATCTTGCACCGACACCAACACTGTCTCCAAATGAACCGAAAAGAGATTCCACATTACCCACGTCACCTCGGAGTTCCATCGCACCTATCTTGCACCGACACTGGCTCCAAACAGACCGAAACGAGACTTCACATCACCCACGTCACCTAGGAGTACCATCGGGTGCGTCCAAAATGATTTTCGAGCCTATGGTATGTTCGGCGCAAACCGTGCACCTATCTTACACCGACACTAGCTCCCAACAGACCGAAACGAGATTCCACCTGACCCACGTCACCTAGGAGTACCATCGGGTGTGTCCAAAATGATTTCTGAACCTATGGTATGTTCGGTGCAAACCGTGCAACTATCTTGCACCGACACTAACACTGTCTCCAAATGGACCGAAACGAGATTCCACATGACCCATGTCACCTAGGAGTTCCATCTCCACATGACCCATAGGATTTTCGAGCCTACGGTACGTTCAGCGCAAACCATGCACCTATCTTGCACCGACACTGGCTCCCAACGGACCGAAACGATATTCCACATGACCCACATCACCTCGGAGTACCATCGGGTGCGTCCAAAATGATTTCTGAGCCTATGGTACACTCAGCACAAACCGTGCACCTATCTTGCACCGACACTGGCTCCCAACAGACCGAAACGAAATTCAACATGACCCACGTCACCTAGGAGTACCATCGGGTTTGTCCAAAACAACTTCTGAGCCTATGGTATGTTCGGCACAAACCGTGCGCCTATCTTGCACTGACACTGGCTCCCAACGGACCAAAATGAGATTCCACTTGACCCACGTCACCTAGGAGTACCATCGGGTGTGTCCAAAATGATTTCCGAGCCTATGGTATGTTCGGCGCAAACCGTGCACCTATCTTGCACCGACACTGGCTCCCAACGGACCGAAACAAGACTCCACATGACCTACGTCACCTAGGAGTTCCATCGGTTGTGTCCAAAACGATTTCCGAGCCTATGGTATGTTCGGCACCAACAGTGCACCTATCTTGCACCGACACTGGCTCCCAACAGACCGAAACAAGATTCCACTTGACCCACGTCACCTTGGAGTACCGTCGGGTGTGTCCAAAATGATTTCCGAGCCTATGGTATGTTCGCCACCAACCGTGCACCTATCTCGCACCAACACTAGCTCCCAACAGACCGAAATGAGATTCCACTTGACCCACGTCACCTAGGAGTACCATCGGGTGCGTCCAAAATGATTTCTGAGCCTATGGTATGTTCGGCGCAAACCGTGCACCTATGTTGCACCAACACTGGCTCCCTACAGACCAAAACGAGATTCCACATGACCCACGTCACCTAGGAGTACCATCGGGTGCGTCCAAAATGATTTCCGATCCTACGGTACGTTTGGCGCAAACCATGCACCTATCTTGCGTCAAGATTAGCTCCACCTCCAAACGGACCAAAACGAGCTTCCGCTTGAGCCTCATCACCTACGAGTACCATTGGGTGCGTCCAAAATGATTTCTGAGCCTATGGTACACTCGGCGCAAACCGTGCACCTATCTTGCACCGACACTAACAGTCTCCAAATGGACCGAAACGAGATTCCACATGACCCATGTCACCTAGGAGTTACATCGGGTGCGTCCAAAACGATGTTCGAGCCTACGGTACGTTCGGCGCAAATTGTGCACCTATCTTGCACCGACACTGGCTCCCAATGGACTGAAACGTGATTCCACATGACCCACGTCACCTAGGAGTATCATCTGGTGCGTCCAAAACGATTTCCAAGTCTATGGTATGTTCGGTGCAAACCGTGCACCTATCTTGCACCGACACTGGCTCCCAACAGACCGAAATGAGATTCCACATGACCCATGTCACCTAGGAGTACCATCGGGTGCATCCAAAATGATTTCCGAGCCTATGGTATGTTCGGCGCCAACGGTGCACCTATCTTGCACCGACACTGGCTCCCAACACACCGAAACAAGATTCCACTTGACCCATGTCACCTAGGAGTACCATCAGGTGTGTCCAAAACGATTTCCGAGCCTATGGTATGTTCGGCGCCAACCGTGCACCTATCTTGCACCGACACTGGCTCCCAACAGACCGAAACGAGATTCCACTTGACCCACGTCACCTAGGAGTACCATCGGGTGTGTCCAAAACGATTTCCAAGCCTATGGTATGTTCGTCGCCAACCGTGCACCTATCTTGCAATGACACTGGCTCCCAATAGACCGAAACAAGATTCCACTTGACCCACGTGACCTAGGAGTACCATCGGGAGCGTCCAAAATGATTTCTGAGCCTATGGTATGTTCGGCGCAAACCATGCAGCTATCTTGCACCGACACTGGCTCCCAACAGACCGAAACGAGATTCCACATGACCCACGTCACCTAGGAGTACCATCGGGTGCGTCCAAAACGATTTCTGATCCTACGGTACGTTTGGCGCAAACCATGCACCTATCTTGCGTCAACATTAGCACCACCTCCAAACGGTCTGAAACGAGCTTCCGCTTGAGCCTCATCACCTATGAGTACCATTAGGTGCGTCCAAAACGATGTTCGAGCCTACGGTACGTTCGGCGCAAATTGTGCACCTATCTTGCACCGACACTGGCTCCCAACAGACCGAAACGAGATTCCACATGACCCACGTCACCTAGAAGTACCATCGGGTGCGTCCAAAACAATTTCTGAGCCTATGGTATGTTCGGCGCAAACCGTGCACCTATCTTGCACCGACACTGGCTCCCAACAGACCAAAATGAGATTCCACTTGACCCACGTCACCTAGGAGTACCATCGGGTGCGTCCAAAATGATTTCCGAGCCTATGGTATGTTCGACGCAAATCGTGCACCTATCTTGCACCGACACTAACACTGTCTCCAAATGGACCGAAACGAGATTCCACATGACCCATGTCACCTACGAGTTCCATCGGGTGCGTCCAAAAGGATTTTCGAGCCTACGGTACGTTTGGCGCAAACCATGCACCTATCTTTCACCGACACTGGCTCCCAACAGACCGAAACAAGATTCCACTTGACCCACGTCACCTAGGAGTACCATCGGGTGTGTCCAAAACGATTTCTTAGCCTATGGTATGTTCGGCACAAACCGTGCACCTATCTTGCACCGACACTGGCTCCCAACAGACCAAAACAAGATTCCACTTGACCCACGTAACCTAGGAGTACCATCGGGTGCGTCCAAAATGATTTCCGAGCCTATGGTATGTTCAGCACAAACCATACACCTATCTTGCACCGACACTGGCTCCCAACAGATCGAAACAAGACTCCACATGACCCACGTCACCTAGGAGTTCCATCAGGTGTGTCCAAAATGATTTCCGAGCCTATGGTATGTTCGGCGCAAACCGTGCACCTACCTTGCATCGACACTGGCTCCCAACGGACCAAAACAAGACTCCACATGACCCACATCAACTAGGAGTTCCATCGGTTGTGTCCAAAACGATTTCCGTGCCTATGGTATGTTCGGTGCCAACCGTGCACCTATCTTGCACCAACACTGGTTCCCAACAGACCGAACCAAGATTCCACTTGACCCATGTCACCTAGGAGTTCCATCGGGTGCGTCCAAAACAATTTTTGAGCCTATGGTACGTTCGGCGCAAACCGTGCACCTATCTTGCCCCGACACTGGCTCCCAACGGAACGAAACAAGATTCAACATGACCCACATCACCTAGGAGTACCATCGGGTTCGTCCAAAACAACTTCCGAGCCTATGGTATGTTCGGCACAAACCGTGCACCTATCTTGCACCGACACTGGCTCCCTACAGACCGAAACCAGATTCCACATGACCCACGTCACCTACGAGTACCATCGGCTGTGTCCAAAATGATTTTCGATCCTACGGTACGTTTGGCGCAATCCATGCACCTATCTTGCGTCAAGATTAGCACCACCTCCAAACGGACCGAAACGAGCTTCCGCTTGAGCCTCATCACCTACGAGTACCATTGGGTGCGTCCAAAATGATTTCTGAGCCTATGGTACACTCGGCGCAAACCGTGCACCTATCTTGCACCGACACCAACACTGTCTCCCAACAGACCGAAACGAGATTCCACTTGACCCACGTCACCTAGGAGTACCATCAGGTGCGTCCAAAACGATTTCTGAGCCTATGGTATGTTCGGCACAAACCGTGCACCTATCTTGCACCGACACTGGCTCCCAATAGACCAAAACGAGATTCCACTTGACCCACGTCACCTAGGAGTACCATCGGGTGCGTCCAAAATGATTTCCGAGCCAATGGTATGTTTGACGCAAATCGTGCACCTATCTTGCACCGACACTAACACTGTCTCCAAATGGACCGAAACGAGATTCCACATGACCCATGTCACCTACGAGTTCTATCGGGTGCGTACAAAAGGATTTTCGAGCCTACGGTACGTTTGGCGCAAACCGTGAACCTATCTTGCACCGACACTGGCTCCCAACAGACCGAAACGAGATTTCACATGACCCACGTCACCTAGGAGTACCATCGGGTGCGTCCAAAATGATTTCCGAGCCTATGGTATGTTCGGCACAAACCGTGCACCTATCTTGCACCGACACTGGCTCCCAACAGACCGAAACAAGACTCCACATGACCCACGTCACCTAAGAGTTCCATCGGGTGTGTCCAAAACGATTTTCGAGCCTATGGTATGTTCGGCGCAAACCGTGCACCTATCTTGCACCGACACTGGCTCCCAACAGACCAAAACAAGATTCCACATGACCCACGTCACCTAGGAGTACCATCGGGTGCGTCCAAAACAATTTTTGAGCCTATGGTATGTTCGGCGCAAACCGTGCACCTATCTTGCACCGACATTGGCTCCCAACAGACCGAAACGAGATTCCACATGACCCACGTCACCTAGGAGTACCATCGGGTGCGTCCAAAACAATTTCTGAGCCTATGGTATGTTCGGCGCAAACCGTGCACCTATCTTGCACCGACACTAACACTATCTCCCAACAGACCGAAACGAGATTCCACTTGACCCACATCACCTCGGAGTACCATCGGGTGTGTCCAAAACGATTTCTGAGCCTATTGTATGTTCGGCACAAACCGTGCACCTATCTTGCACCGACCCTGGCTCCCAACTGACCAAAACGAGATTCCACTTGACCCACGTCACCTAGGAGTACCATCGGGTGCGTCCAAAATGATTTCCGAGCCTATGGTATGTTCAGCACAAACCGTGCACCTATCTTGCACCGACACTGGCTCCCAACAGACCGAAACAAGACTCCACATGACCCACGTCACCTAGGAGTTCCATCGGGTGTGTCCAAAATGATTTCCGAGCCTATGGTATGTTTGGCGCAAACCGTGCACCTATCTTGCACCGACATTGGCTCCCAACAGACCGAAACGAGATTCCACATGACCCACGTCACCTAGGAGTACCATCGGGTGCGTCCAAAACAATTTCTGAGCCTATGGTATGTTCGGCGCAAATCATGCACCGACACTGGCTCCCAACGGACCGAAACAAGACTCCACATGACCCACATCACCTAGGAGTTCCATCGGTTGTGTCCAAAACGATTTCCGTGCCTATGGTATGTTCGGCGCCAACCGTGCACCTATCTTGCACCGACACTGGCTCCCAACAGACTGAACCAAGATTCCACTTGACCCATGTCACCTAGGGGTTCCATCGAGTGCGTGCAAAACAATTTTCAAGCCTACGGTACGTTCGGCGCAAACCGTGCACCTATCTTGCCCCGACACTGGCTCCCAACGGAATGAAACAAGATTCAACATGACCCACGTCACCTAGGTGTGCCATCGGGTTCGTCCAAAACAACTTCCGAGCATATGGTATGTTCGGCACAAACCGTGCACCTATCTTGCACCGACACTGGCTCCCTACAGACCGAAACAAGATTCCACATGACCCACGTCACCTAGGAGTACCATCGGGTGCGTCCAAAATGATTTCCGATCCTACGGTACGTTTGGCGCAAACCATGCACCTATCTTGCGTCAAGATTAGCACCACCTCCAAACGGACCGATACGAGCTTTCGCTTGAGCCTCATCACCTACAAGTACCATTGGGTGCGTCCAAATTGATTTCTGAGCCTATGGTACACTCAGCGCAAATCGTGCACCTATCTTGCACCGACACCAACACTGTCTCCCAATAGACCAAAACGAGATTCCACATGACCCACGTCACCTAGAAGTACCATCGGGTGCGTCCAAAACAATTTCTGAGCCTATGGAATGTTCGGCGCAAACCGTGCACCTATCTTGCACCGACACTGGCTCCCAACAGACCAAAATGAGATTCCACTTGACCCACGTCACCTAGGAGTACCATCGGGTGCGTCCAAAATGATTTCCGAGCCTATGGTATGTTCGACGCAAATCGTGCACCTATCTTGCACCGACACTAACACTGTCTCCAAATGGACCGAAACGAGATTCCACATGACCCATGTCACCTACGAGTTCCATCGGGTGCGTCCAAAAGGATTTTCGAGCCTACGGTACGTTTGGCGCAAACCATGCACCTATCTTTCACCGACACTGGCTCCCAACAGACCGAAACGAGATTCCACTTGACCCACGTCACCTAGGAGTACCATCGGGTGTGTCCAAAACGATTTCTTAGCCTATGGTATGTTCGGCACAAACCGTGCACCTATCTTGCACCGACACTGGCTCCCAACAGACCAAAACAAGATTCCACTTGACCCACGTAACCTAGGAGTACCATCGGGTGCGTCCAAAATGATTTCCGAGCCTATGGTATGTTCAGCACAAACCATACACCTATCTTGCACCGACACTGGCTCCCAACAGATCGAAACAAGACTCCACATGACCCACGTCACCTAGGAGTTCCATCAGGTGTGTCCAAAATGATTTCCGAGCCTATGGTATGTTCGGCGCAAACCGTGCACCTACCTTGCATCGACACTGGCTCCCAACGGACCAAAACAAGACTCCACATGACCCACATCAACTAGGAGTTCCATCGGTTGTGTCCAAAACGATTTCCGTGCCTATGGTATGTTCGGTGCCAACCGTGCACCTATCTTGCACCAACACTGGTTCCCAACAGACCGAACCAAGATTCCACTTGACCCATGTCACCTAGGAGTTCCATCGGGTGCGTCCAAAACAATTTTTGAGCCTATGGTACGTTCGGCGCAAACCGTGCACCTATCTTGCCCCGACACTGGCTCCCAACGGAACGAAACAAGATTCAACATGACCCACATCACCTAGGAGTACCATCGGGTTCGTCCAAAACAACTTCCGAGCCTATGGTATGTTCGGCACAAACCGTGCACCTATCTTGCACCGACACTGGCTCCCTACAGACCGAAACCAGATTCCACATGACCCACGTCACCTACGAGTACCATCGGCTGTGTCCAAAATGATTTTCGATCCTACGGTACGTTTGGCGCAATCCATGCACCTATCTTGCGTCAAGATTAGCACCACCTCCAAACGGACCGAAACGAGCTTCCGCTTGAGCCTCATCACCTACGAGTACCATTGGGTGCGTCCAAAATGATTTCTGAGCCTATGGTACACTCGGCGCAAACCGTGCACCTATCTTGCACCGACACCAACACTGTCTCCCAACAGACCGAAACGAGATTCCACTTGACCCACGTCACCTAGGAGTACCATCAGGTGCGTCCAAAACGATTTCTGAGCCTATGGTATGTTCGGCACAAACCGTGCACCTATCTTGCACCGACACTGGCTCCCAATAGACCAAAACGAGATTCCACTTGACCCACATCACCTAGGAGTACCATCGGGTGCGTCCAAAATGATTTCCGAGCCAATGGTATGTTTGACGCAAATCGTGCACCTATCTTGCACCGACACTAACACTGTCTCCAAATGGACCGAAACGAGATTCCACATGACCCATGTCACCTACGAGTTCTATCGGGTGCGTACAAAAGGATTTTCGAGCCTACGGTACGTTTGGCGCAAACCGTGAACCTATCTTGCACCGACACTGGCTCCCAACAGACCGAAACGAGATTTCACATGACCCACGTCACCTAGGAGTACCATCGGGTGCGTCCAAAATGATTTCCGAGCCTATGGTATGTTCGGCACAAACCGTGCACCTATCTTGCACCGACACTGGCTCCCAACAGACCGAAACAAGACTCCACATGACCCACGTCACCTAAGAGTTCCATCGGGTGTGTCCAAAACGATTTCCGAGCCTATGGTATGTTCGGCGCAAACCGTGCACCTATCTTGCACCGACACTGGCTCCCAACAGACCAAAACAAGATTCCACATGACCCACGTCACCTAGGAGTACCATCGGGTGCGTCCAAAACAATTTTTGAGCCTATGGTATGTTCGGCGCAAACCGTGCACCTATCTTGCACCGACATTGGCTCCCAACAGACCGAAACGAGATTCCACATGACCCACGTCACCTAGGAGTACCATCGGGTGCGTCCAAAACAATTTCTGAGCCTATGGTATGTTCGGCGCAAACCGTGCACCTATCTTGCACCGACACTAACACTATCTCCCAACAGACCGAAACGAGATTCCACTTGACCCACATCACCTCGGAGTACCATCGGGTGTGTCCAAAACGATTTCTGAGCCTATTGTATGTTCGGCACAAACCGTGCACCTATCTTGCACCGACCCTGGCTCCCAACTGACCAAAACGAGATTCCACTTGACCCACGTCACCTAGGAGTACCATCGGGTGCGTCCAAAATGATTTCCGAGCCTATGGTATGTTCAGCACAAACCGTGCACCTATCTTGCACCGACACTGGCTCCCAACAGACCGAAACAAGACTCCACATGACCCACGTCACCTAGGAGTTCCATCGGGTGTGTCCAAAATGATTTCCGAGCCTATGGTATGTTTGGCGCAAACCGTGCACCTATCTTGCACCGACATTGGCTCCCAACAGACCGAAACGAGATTCCACATGACCCACGTCACCTAGGAGTACCATCGGGTGCGTCCAAAACAATTTCTGAGCCTATGGTATGTTCGGCGCAAATCATGCACCGACACTGGCTCCCAACGGACCGAAACAAGACTCCACATGACCCACATCACCTAGGAGTTCCATCGGTTGTGTCCAAAACGATTTCCGTGCCTATGGTATGTTCGGCGCCAACCGTGCACCTATCTTGCACCGACACTGGCTCCCAACAGACTGAACCAAGATTCCACTTGACCCATGTCACCTAGGGGTTCCATCGAGTGCGTGCAAAACAATTTTCAAGCCTACGGTACGTTCGGCGCAAACCGTGCACCTATCTTGCCCCGACACTGGCTCCCAACGGAATGAAACAAGATTCAACATGACCCACGTCACCTAGGTGTGCCATCGGGTTCGTCCAAAACAACTTCCGAGCATATGGTATGTTCGGCACAAACCGTGCACCTATCTTGCACCGACACTGGCTCCCTACAGACCGAAACAAGATTCCACATGACCCACGTCACCTAGGAGTACCATCGGGTGCGTCCAAAATGATTTCCGATCCTACGGTACGTTTGGCGCAAACCATGCACCTATCTTGCGTCAAGATTAGCACCACCTCCAAACGGACCGATACGAGCTTCCGCTTGAGCCTCATCACCTACAAGTACCATTGGGTGCGTCCAAATTGATTTCTGAGCCTATGGTACACTCAGCGCAAATCGTGCACCTATCTTGCACCGACACCAACACTGTCTCCCAATAGACCAAAACGAGATTCCACTTGACCCACGTCACCTAGGAGTACCATCGGGTGCGTCCAAAATGATTTCTGAGCCTATGGTATGTTCGGCACAAACCATGCACCTATCTTGCACCGACACTGGCTTCCAACAGACCAAAACGAGATTCCACTTGACCCACGTCACCTAGGAGTACCATCGGGTGCGTCCAAAATGATTTCCGAGCCTATGGTATGTTCGACGCAAATCGTGCACCTATCTTGCACCGACACTAACACTGTCTCCAAATGGACCGAAATGAGATTCCACATGACCCATGTCACCTACGAGTTCCATCGGGTGCGTCCAAAAGGATTTTCGTGCCTACGGTACGTTTGGCGCAAACCGTGCACCTATCTTTCACCGACACTGGCTCCCAACAGACCGAAATGAGATTCCACTTGACCCACGTCACCTAGGAGTACCATCGGGTGTGTCCAAAACGATTTCTTAGCCTATGGTATGTTCGGCACAAACCGTGCACCTATCTTGCACCGACACTGGCTCCCAACAGACCAAAACGAGATTCCACTTGACCCACGTAACCAAGGAGTACCATCGGGTGCGTCCAAAATGATTTCCAAGCCTATGGTATGTTCAGCACAAACCGTGCACCTATCTTGCACCGACACTGGCTCCCAATAGACCGAAACAAGACTCCACATGACCCACGTCACCTAGGAGTTCCATCAGGTGTGTCCAAAATGATTTCTGAGCCTATGGTATGTTCGGCGCAAACCGTGCACCTACCTTGCACTGACATTGGCTCCCAACAGACCGAAACGAGATTCCACATGACCCACGTCACCTAGGAGTACCATCGGGTGCATCCAAAACAAATTCTGAGCCTATGGTATGTTCGGCGCAAACCGTGCACCTATCTTGCACCGACACTGGCTCCCAACGGACCAAAACAAGACTCCACATGACCCACATCACCTAGGAGTTCCATCGGTTGTGTCCAAAACGATTTCCGTGCCTATGGTATGTTCGGCGCCAACCGTGCACCTATCTTGCACCGACACTGGCTCCCAACAGACTGAACCAAGATTCCACTTGACCCATGTCACCTAGGGGTTCCATCGAGTGCGTCCAAAATAATTTTCAAGCCTACGGTACGTTCGGCGCAAACCGTGCACCTATCTTGCCCCGACACTGGCTCCCAACGGAACAAAACAAGATTCAACATGACCCACGTCACCTAGGAGTGCCATCGGGTTCGTCCAAAACAACTTCCGAGCCTATGGTATGTTCGGCACAAACCGTGCACCTATCTTGCACCGACACTGGCTCCCTACAGACCGAAACAAGATTCCACATGACCCACGTCACCTAGGAGTACCATCGGGTGCGTCCAAAACGATTTCCGATCCTACGGTACGTTTGGCGCAAACCATGCACCTATCTTGCGTCAAGATTAGCACCACCTCCAAACGGACCGAAACGAGCTTCCGCTTGAGCCTCATCACCTACGAGTACCATTGGGTGCGTCCAAATTAATTTCTGAGCCTATGGTACACTCAGCGCAAATCATGCACCTATCTTGCACCGACACCAACACTGTCTCCCAATAGACCAAAACGAGATTCCACTTGACCCACGTCACCTAGGAGTACCATCGGGTGTGTCCAAAATGATTTCTGAGCCTATGGTATGTTCGGCACAAACCATGCACCTATCTTGCACCGACACTAGCTTCCAACAGACCAAAACGAGATTCCACTTGACCCACGTCACCTAGGAGTACCATCGAGTGCGTCCAAAATGATTTCCGAGCCTATGGTATGTTCGACGCAAATCGTGCACCTATCTTGCACCGACACTAACACTGTCTCCAAATGGACCGAAACGAGATTCCACATGACCCATGTCACCTACGAGTTCCATCGGGTGCGTCCAAAAGGATTTTCGAGCCTACGGTACGTTTGGCGCAAACCATGCACCTATCTTTCACCGACACTGGCTCCC